>NC_057795.1:297486666-297500409 GCF_018294505.1 Triticum aestivum | reverse complement strand
ACGTGGATTTGCATTGTGCATCTGAACGCAAAAAAAGTCCGGAGTTGTACTAAGTTATTAAAATATTGAATAGCCGGGGTAACAGATTAGTTTTCATCCGAAGCCTTGATACTTCGAAAGAGATTGTCCAGTTTGTACACGAAGTGCATCCAGTTTTTGCCGTAACTCTCTCTACTTTTTTGCACATGCTATGTGGGTGAAATGATGATACCTTGCCAAGTTTCGACCTTTTCAGAGTTCATTTTGTAGTGATTTTGACTTTCACGGTGATTTAGCTCTGAAAACAAATGAGTAAACGCATCGAAAATAGCAAATTATGTCAGAAAGGGTTGAAAGTTGATGACGTGGATTTGAATTGTGCATCTGAACGCAAAAAAGTACGGAGTTGAACTAAGTTACTAAAATATTGAATAGTCAGTGTAACAGATGAGTTTTCGTCCGAAACCCAGATACTTTTGAAAAAGGTTGTCCACTTTTGTACACGAAGTGCATCCAGTTTTTGCCGTAACCCACTCTACTTTGTTGCACATGCTATGCGGGTGAAATGATGATACCTTGCGAAGTTTCAACCTTTTCAGAGTTCATTTTGTAGTGCTTTCACTTTCACGGTGAATTAGCTCTGAAAACAAATGAGTAAACGCATCAAAAATAGCAAATTATATCAGAAAGGGTTGAAAGTTGATGACGTGGATTTGAATTGTGCATCGGAACGCAAAAAAGTCCGGAGTTGTACAAAGTTATTAAAATAATGAATAGCCCGTGTAACAGATGAATTTTCGTCCGAAACCCTGATACTTTGAAAAAGATTGTCCAGTTTTGTACACGAAGTGCATCCAGTTTTTGCCGTAACACTCTCTACTTTTTTGCACATGCTATGCGGGTGAAATGATGATACCTTGCCAAGTTTCGACCTTTTCAGAGTTCATTTTGTAGTGATTTTGACTTTCACGGTGATTTAGCTCTGAAAACAAATGAGTAAACGCATCGAAAATAGCAAATTTATGTCAGAAAGGGTTTAAAGTTGATGACGTGGACTTGAATTGTGCATCTGAACGCGAAAAAGTACGGAGTTGAACTAAGTTATTAAAATACTGAATAGCCAGTGTAACAGATGAGTTTTCGTCCGAAACCCAGATACTTCGAAAAAGATTGTCCAGTTTGTACACGAAGTGCATCCAGTTTTTGCCGTAACCCTCTCTAGTTTTTTGCACATGCTATGCGGGTGAAATGATGATACCTTGCCAAATTTCAACCTTTTCCGAGTTCATTTTGTAGTGCTTTTCACTTTCACGGTGATTTAGCTCTGAAAACAAATGAGTAAATGCATCAAAAATAGCAAATTATGTCAGAAAGGGTTGAAAGTTGATGACGTGGATTTGAATTGTGCATCTGAACGCAAAAAAAGTCCGGGGTTGTATTAAGTTATTAAAATATTGAATAGCCGGTGTAATAGATGAGTATTCGTCGGAAACCCTGATACTTCGAAAGAGATTGTCCAGTTTGTACACAAAGTGCATCCAGTTTTTGCCATAACACTCTCTACTTTTTTGCACATGCTATGCGGGTGAAATGATGATACCTTGCCAAGTTTCGACCTTTGCAGAGTTCCTTTTGACTGATTTTGACTTTCACGGTGAATTAGCTCTGAAAACAAATGAGTAAACGCATCAAAAATAGCAAATTATATCAGAAAGGGTTGAAAGTTGATGACGTGGATTTGAATTGTGCATCTGAACGCAAAAAAGTCCGGAGTTGTACTAAGTTATTTAAATAATGAATAGCCCGTGTAACAGATGAATTTTCGTCCGAAACCCTGATACTTTGAAAAAGATTGTCCAGTTTTGTACACGAAGTGCATCCAGTTTTTGCCGTAACCCTCTCTACTTTTTCACATGCTATGCGGGTGAAATGATGATACCTTGCGAAGTTTCAACCTTTTCAGAGTTCATTTTGTAGTGCTTTTCACTTTCATGGTGATTTAGCTTTGAAAACACATGAGTAAATGCATCGAAAATAGCAAATTATTTCAGAAAGGGTTGAAAGTTGATGTCGTGGATTTGAATTGTGCATCTGAACACAAAAAAGTCCAGGGTTGTACTAAGTTATTAAAATATTGAATAGCCGGTGTAACAGATGAGTTTTTGTCCGAAACCCTGATACTTCGAAAGAGATTGTCCAGTTTGTACACGAAGTGCATCCAGTTTTTGCCATAACTCTCTCTACTTTTTTGCACATGCTATGCGGGTGAAATGATGATACCTTGCCAAGTTTCAACCTTTTCAGAGTTCATTTGGTAGTGATTTTGACTTTCACGGTGATTTAGCTCTGAAAACAAATGAGTAAACACATCGAAAATAGCAAATTATGTCAGAAAGGGTTGAACGTTGATGACATGGATTTGCATTGTGCATCTGAACGCAAAAAAAGTCCGAAGTTGTACTAAGTTATTAAAATATTGAATAGCCGGGGTAACAGATTAGTTTTCATCCGAAGCCTTGATACTTCGAAAGAGATTGTCCAGTTTGTACACGAAGTGCATCCAGCTTTTGCCGTAACTCTCTCTACTTTTTTGCACATGCTATGTGGGTGAAATGATGATACCTTGCCAAGTTTCGACCTTTTCAGAGTTCATTTTGTAGTGATTTTGACTTTCACGGTGATTTAGCTCTGAAAACAAATGAGTAAACGCATCGAAAATAGCAAATTATGTCAGAAAGGGTTGAAAGTTGATGACGTGGATTTGAATTGTGCATCTGAACGCAAAAAAGTACGGAGTTGAACTAAGTTACTAAAATATTGAATAGTCAGTGTAACAGATGAGTTTTCGTCCGAAACCCAGATACTTTGAAAAAGATTGTCCAGTTTTGTACATGAAGTGCATCCTGTTTTTGCCGTAACCCTCTCTACTTTTTTGCACATGCAATGTGGGTGAAATGATGATACCTTGCCAAATTTAAACCTTTTCCGAGTTCATTTTGTAGTGCTTTTCACTTTCACGGTCATTTTGCTCTGAAAACAAATCTGTAAATGCATGAAAACTAGCAAATTATGTCAGAAAGGGTTGAAAGTTGATGACGTGGAATTGAATTGTGCATCTGAACGCAAAAAAAGTCCGGAGTTGTACTAAGTTATTAAAATATTGAATAGCCGGTGTAACAGATGAGTATTCGTCGGAAACCCTGATACTTCGAAATAGATTGTCCAGTTTGTACACGAAGTGCATCCAGTTTTTGCCGTAACACTCTCTACTTTTTTGCACATGCTATGCGGGTGAAATGATGTTACCTTGCCAAGTTTCAACCTTTGCAGAGTTCATTTTGAGTGATTTTGACTTTCACGGTGATTTAGCTCTGAAAACAAATGAGTAAACGCATCAAAAATAGCAAATTATATCAGAAAGGTTTGAAAGTTGATGACGTGGATTTGAATTGTGCATCTGAACGCAAAAAAGTCAGGAGTTGTACTACGTTATTAAAATAATGAATAGCCCGTGTAACAGATGAGTTTTCGTCTGAAACCCTGATACTTCGAAAAAGATTGTCCAGTTTTGTACACGAAGTGCATCCAGTTTTTGCCGTAACCCTCTCTACCTTTTTGCACATGCTATGCGGGTGAAACGATGATATCTTGCGAAGTTTCAACCTTTTAAGAGTTAATTTTGTAGTGCATTTCACATTCACGGTGATTTAGCTCTGAAAACAAATCTGTAAATGCATCGAAACTAGCAAATTATGTCAGAAAGGGTTGAAAGTTGATGACGTGGATTTGAATTGTGCATCTGAACGCAAAAAAAGTCCGGAGTTGTACTAAGTTATTAAAATATTGAATAGCCGGGGTAACAGATTAGTTTTCATCCGAAGCCCTGATACTTCGAAAGAGGTTGTCCAGTTTATACAGAAAGTGCAACCAGCTTTTGTTGTAACCCTCTCTACTTTTTTGCACATGCTATGCGGGTGAAATGATGATACCTTGCCAAGTTTCGACCTTTTCAGAGTTCATTTCGAGTGATTTTGACTTTCACGGTGATTTAGCTCTGAAAACAAATGAGTAAACACATCAAAAATAGCAAATTATATAAGAAAGGGATGAAAGTTGATGACGTGGATTGGATTGTGCATCTGAACGCAAAAAAGTCTGGAGTTGTACTAAGTTATTAAAATAATGATTAGCCAGTGTAACACATGAGTTTTCGTCCGAAACCCTGATACTTTGAAAAAGATTATCCAGTTTTGTACACGAAGTGCATCCAGTTTTTGCCGTAACCCTCTCTACTTTTTTGCACATGCTATGCGGGTGAAATGATGATACCTTGCCAAGTTTCAACCTTTTTAGAGTTCATTTTGTAGTGCTTTTCAATTTCACGATGATTTAGCTCTGAAAACAAATGAGTAAATGCATGGAAAATAGCAAATTATGTTAGAAAGGGTTGAAAGTTGATGACGTGGATTTGAATTGTGCATCTGAACGCAAAAAAAGTCCGTAGTTGTACTAAGTTATTAAAATATTGAATATCCGGTGTAACAGATGAGTTTTCGTCCGAAACCCTGATACTTTGATAGAGATTGTCCAGTTTGTACACGAAGTTCATCCAGTTTTTGCCGTAACCCACTCTACTTTTTTGCACATGCTATGCGGGTGAAATGATGATATCTTGCGACGTTTCAACCTTTTCAGAGTTAATTTTGTAGTGCTATTCACATTCACGGTGATGTAGCTCTGAAAACAAATCAGTAAATGCATCGAAAATAGCAAATTATGTCAGAAAGGGTTGAAAGTTGATGACATGGATTTGAATTGTGGATATGAACGCAAAAAAGTCCGGAGTTGTACTAAGTTATTAAAATATTGAATAGCCGGTGTAACAAATTAGTTTTCATCCGAAACCCTGATACTTCGAAAGAGGTTGTCCAGTTTGTACACAAAGTGCTTCCAGCTTTTGTTATAACCCTCTCTACTTTTTTGCACATGCTATGCGGGTGAAATAATGATACCTTGCCAAGTTTCAACCTTTTCAGAGTTCATTTTGTAGTGCTTTTCACTTTCACGATGATTTAGCTCTGAAAACAAATCAGTAATTGCATCGAAAATAGCAAATTATGTCAGAAAGGGTTGAAAGTTGATGACATGGATTTGAATTGTGCATCTGAACGCAAAAAAGTCCGGAGTTGTACTAAGTTATTAAAATATTGAATGGCTGGTGTAACAGATGAGTTTTCATTCGAAACCCTGATACTTCGAAAGTGGTTGTCTAGTTCGAACAGGCTCTTGTGTAAACATGTAAAAATATACATAAAAATACATTGAGCAGTACCGCCTTTCAGCCAAAACGCGCTACTACTACAGAGAAATACATCAAAAATACATTGATCATCAATGATCTTTTTTAGTACAATCTGAATTGTCAATATGAGTCCTCTCCGGTAGGAACCGGAGAATACTCATATTGAGGCCACAAATTCTACACATAGAGTTCAATGAAGACCAAGTGGTTGTGATAGTTTCAGAAGTGACATATTTAAGCTGGTAAAAACTCTGTTAGCGGAGCGAGGTGATACCTTGCGAAGTTTCAACCTTTTCAGAGTTCATTTTGTAGTGCTTTTCACTTTAACGGTGATTAGCTCTGAAAACACATGAGTAAATGCATCGAAAATAGCAAATTATGTCAGAAAGGGTTGAAAGTTGATGAAATGGATTTGAATTGTGCATCTGAACACAAAAAAAGTCCGGAGTTGCACTAAGTTATTAAAATATTGAATAGCCGGTGTAACAGATGAGTTTTCGTCCGAAACTCTGATACTTCGAAAGAGATTGTCCAGTTTGTACACGAAGTGCATCCAGTTTTCGCCGTAACACTCCCTAATTTTTTGCACATGCTATGCGGGTGAAATGATGATACATTGCCAGGTTTTAACCTTTTCAGAGTTCATTTTGTAGTGATTTTGACTTTCACGGTGATTTAGCTCTGAAAACAAATGAGTAAACACATCGAAAATGGCAAATTATGTCAGAAAGGATTGATAGTTGATGACGTGGATTTGAATTGTGCATCTGAACGCGAAAAAGTCCGGAGTTGTACTAAGATATTAAAATATTGAATAGCCGGTGTAACAGATGAGTTTTCGTCCGAAACCCAGATACTTTGAAAAAGATTGTCCAGTTTAGTACACGAAGTGCATCCAATTTTTTCCGTAACCCTCTCTACTTTTTTGCACATGCTATGCGGGTGAAATGATGATACCTTGCCAAGTTTCAACCTTTTCAGAGTTCATTTTGTTGTGCTTTTCACTTTCACGGTGATTCAGCTCTGAAAACAAATGAGTAAACACATCGAAAATAGCAAATTATGTCAGAAAGGGTTTAAAGTTGATGACGTGGATTCGAATTGTGCATCTGAACGCAAAAAAAGTCCGGAGTTGTACTAAGTTATTAAAATATTGAATAGCCGGTGTAACAGATGAGTATTCGTCGGAAACCCTAATACTTCGAAAGAGATTGTCCAGTTTGTACACAAAGTGCATCCAGTTTTTGCCGTAACACTCTCTACTTTTTTGCACATGCTATGCGGGTGAAATGATGATACCTTGCCAAGTTTTGACCTTTCCGGAGTTCATTTCTAGTGATTTTGAATTTCACGGTGATTTAGCTCTAAAAACAAATGAGTAAACACATCAAAAATAGCAAATTATATCAGAAAGGGATGAAAGTTGAGGACGTGGATTTGAATTGTGCATCTGAACGCAAAAAAGTCTGGAGTTGTACTAAGTTATTAAAATAATGAATAGCCAGTGTAACAGATGAGTTTTCGTCCGAAACCCTGATACTTTGAAAAAGATTGTCCAGTTTTGTACACGAAGTGCATCCAGTTTCTGCCGTAACCCTCTCTACTTTTTTGCACATGCTATGCGGGTGAAATGATGATACCTTGCCAAGTTTCAACCTTTTTAGAGTTCATTTTGTAGTGCTTTTCACTTGCACGATGATTTAGCTCTGAAAACAAATGAGTAAATGCATCGAAAATAGCAAATTATGTCAGAAAGGGTTGAAAGTTGATGACGTGGATTTGAATTGTGCATCTGAACGAAAAAAGTCCGGAGTTGTACAAAGTTATTAAAATATTGAATAGCCGGTGTAACAAATTAGTTTTCATCCGAAACCCTGATACTTCGAAAGAGGTTGACCAATTTGTACACAAACTGCATCCAGCTTTTGTTGTAACCCTCTCTACTTTTTTGCACATGCTATGCGGGTGAAATGATGATACCTTGCCAAGTTTCAACATTTTCAGAGTTCATTTTGTAGTGCTTTTCACTTTCACGGTGATTTAGCTCTGAAAACAAATCAGTAATTGCATCGAAAATAGCAAATTATGTCAGAAAGGGTTGAAAGTTGATGACATGGATTTGAATTGTGCATCTGAACGCAAAAAAGTCCGGAGTTGTACTAAGTTATTAAAATATTGAATAGCCGGTGTAACAGATGAGTTGTCATTCGAAACCCTGATACTTCGAAAGTGGTTATCTAGTTCGAACAGGCTCTTGTGTAAACATGTAAAAATATACATAAAAATACATTGAGCAGTACCGCCTTTCAGCCAAAACACGCTACTACTACAGAGAAATACATCAAAAATACATTGATCATCAATGATCTTCTTGTGTACAATCTGAATTGTCAATATGAGTCCTCTTCGGTAGGAAGCGGAGAAGGCTCATATTGAGGCCACAAATTCTACACACAGAGTTCGATGAAGACCAAGTGGTTGTGATAGTTTCAGAAGTAACATATTTAAGCTGGTAAAAACTCTGTTAGCGGAGCGAGGTGATACCTTGTGAAGTTTCAACCTTTTCAGAGTTCATTTTGTAGTGCTTTTCACTTTCACGGTGATTTAGCTTTGAAAACACATGAGTAAATGCATCGAAAATAGCAAATTATGTCAGAAAGGGTTGAAAGTTGATGACGTGGATTTGAATTGTGCATCTGAACACAAAAAAGTCTAGAGTCGTACTAAGTTATTTAAATATTGAATAGCAGGTGTAACAGAAGAGTTTTCATCCGAAACCCTGATACTTCGAAAGAGATTGTCCAGTTTGTACACGAAGTGCATCCAGTTTTTGACGTAAAACTCTCTACTTTTTTGCACATGCTATGCGGGTGAAATGATGATACCTTGCCAAGTTTCGACCTTTTTAGAGTTCATTTGGTAGTGATTTTGACTTTCATGGTGATTTAGCTCTGAAAACAAATGAGTAAACACATCGAAAATAGCAAATTATGTCAGAAAGGGTTAAAAGTTGATGATGTGGATTTGAATTGTGCATCTGAATGCCAAAAAGTCCGGAGTTGTACTAAGATATTAAAATATTGAATAGCCGGTGTAACAGATGAATTTTCGTCTGAAACCCTAATACTTTGAAAAAGATTGTCCAGTTTTGTACACGAAGTGCATCCAGTTTTTGCCGTAACCCTCTCTACTTTTTGCACATGCTATGCGGGTGAAACGATGATATCTTGCGAAGTTTCAACCTTTTAAGAGTTAATTTTGTAGTGCATTTCACATTCACGGTGATTTAGCTCTGAAAACAAATCAGTAATTGCATCGAAAATAGCAAATTATGTCAGAAAGGGTTGAAAGTTGATGACATGGATTTGAATTGTGCATCTGAACGCAAAAAAGTCCGAAGTTGTACTAAGTTATTAAAATATTGAATAGCCGGTGTAACAGATGAGTTGTCATTCGAAACCCTGATACTTCGAAAGTGGTTATCTAGTTCGAACAGGCTCTTGTGTAAACATGTAAAAATATACATAAAAATACATTGAGCAGTACCGCCTTTCAGCCAAAACACGCTACTACTACAGAGAAATACATCAAAAATACATTGATCATCAATGATCTTCTTGTGTACAATCTGAATTGTCAATATGAGTCCTCTTCGGTAGGAAGCGGAGAAGGCTCATATTGAGGCCACAAATTCTACACACAGAGTTCGATGAAGACCAAGTGGTTGTGATAGTTTCAGAAGTAACATATTTAAGCTGGTAAAAACTCTGTTAGCGGAGCGAGGTGATACCTTGTGAAGTTTCAACCTTTTCAGAGTTCATTTTGTAGTGCTTTTCACTTTCACGGTGATTTAGCTTTGAAAACACATGAGTAAATGCATCGAAAATAGCAAATTATGTCAGAAAGGGTTGAAAGTTGATGACGTGGATTTGAATTGTGCATCTGAACACAAAAAAAGTCTAGAGTCGTACTAAGTTATTTAAATATTGAATAGCAGGTGTAACAGAAGAGTTTTCATCCGAAACCCTGATACTTCGAAAGAGATTGTCCAGTTTGTACACGAAGTGCATCCAGTTTTTGACGTAAAACTCTCTACTTTTTTGCACATGCTATGCGGGTGAAATGATGATACCTTGCCAAGTTTCGACCTTTTTAGAGTTCATTTGGTAGTGATTTTGACTTTCACGGTGATTTAGCTCTAAAAACAAATGAGTAAACACATCGAAAATAGCAAATTATGTCAGAAAGGGTTAAAAGTTGATGATGTGGATTTGAATTGTGCATCTGAATGCCAAAAAGTCCGGAGTTGTACTAAGATATTAAAATATTGAATAGCCGGTGTAACAGATGAATTTTCGTCTGAAACCCTGATACTTTGAAAAAGATTGTCCAGTTTTGTACACGAAGTGCATCCAGTTTTTGCCGTAACCCTCTCTACTTTTTGCACATGCTATGCGGGTGAAACGATGATATCTTGCGAAGTTTCAACCTTTTAAGAGTTAATTTTGTAGTGCATTTCACATTCACGGTGATTTAGCTCTGAAAACAAATCTGTAAATGCATCGAAACTAGCAAATTATGTCAGAAAGGGTTGAAAGTTGATGACGTGGATTTGAATTGTGCATCTGAACACAAAAAAGTCCGGAGTTGTACTAAGTTATTAAAATATTGAATAGCCGGGGTAACAGATTAGTTTTCATCCGAAGCCCTGATACTTCGAAAGAGGTTGTCCAGTTTATACACAAAGTGCAACCAGCTTTTGTTGTAACCCTCTCTACTTTTTTGCACATGCTATGCGGGTGAAATGATGATACCTTGCCAAGTTTCGACCTTTTCAGAGTTCATTTCGAGTGATTTTGACTTCCACGGTGATTTAGCTCTGAAAACAAATGAGTAAACACATCAAAAATAGCAAATTATATAAGAAAGGGATGAAAGTTGATGACGTGGATTGGAATTGTGCATCTGAACACAAAAAAGTCTAGAGTTGTACTAACTTATTAAAATAATGAATAGCCAGTGTAACAAATGAGTTTTCGTCCGAAACCCTGATACTTTGAAAAAGGTTGTCCAGTTTTGTACACGAAGTGCATCCAGTTTTTGCCGTAACCCTCTCTACTTTTTTGCACATGCTATGCGGGTGAAATGATGATACCTTGCCAAGTGTAAACCTTTTTAGAGTTCATTTTGTAGTGCTTTTCACTTTCACGATGATTTAGCTCTGAAAACAAATGAGTAAATGCATCGAAAATAGCAAATTATGTCAGAAAGGGTTGAAAGTTGATGACGTGGATTTGAATTGTGCATCTGAACGAAAAAAGTCCGGAGTTGTACTAAGTTATTAAAATATTGAATAGCCGGTGTAACAAATTAGTTTTCATCCGAAACCCTGATACTTCGAAAGAGGTTGACCAATTTGTACACAAACTGCATCCAGCTTTTGTTGTAACCCTCTCTACTTTTTTGCACCTGCTATGCGGGTGAAATGATGATACCTTGCCAAGTTTCAACCTTTTCAGAGTTCATTTTGTAGTGCTTTTCACTTTCACGGTGATTTAGCTCTGAAAACAAATCAGTAATTGCATCGAAAATAGGAAATTATGTCAGAAAGGGTTGAAAGTTGATGACATGGATTTGAATTGTGCATCTGAATGCAAAAAAGTCCGGAGTTGTACTAAGTTATTAAAATATTGAATAGCCGGTGTAACAGATGAGTTGTCATTCGAAACCCTGATACTTCGAAAGTGGTTGTCTAGTTCGAACAGGCTCTTGTGTAAACATGTAAAAATATACATAAAAATACATTGAGCAGTACCGCCATTCAGCCAAAACGCGCTACTACTACAGAGAAATACATGAAAAATACATTGATCATCAATGATCTTCTTGTGTACAATCTGAATTGTCAATATGAGTCCTCTTCGGTAGGAAGCGGAGAAGACTCATATTGAGGCCACAAACTCTACACACAGAGTTCGATGAAGACCAAGTGGTTGTGATAGTTTCAGAAGTAACATATTTGAGCTGGTAAAAACTCTGTTAGCAGAGCGAGGTGATACCTTGCGAAGTTTCAACCTTTTCAGAGTTCATTTTGTAGTGCTTTTCACTTTCACGGTGATTTAGCTCTGAAAACACATGAGTAAATGCATCGAAAATAGCAAATTATGTCAGAAAGGGTTGAAAGTTGATGACGTGGATTTGAATTGTGCATCTGAACACGAAAAAAGTCCGGAGTCGTACTAAGTTATTTAAATATTGAATAGCCGGTGTAACAGAAGAGTTTTCATCCGAAACCCTGATACTTCGAAAGAGATTGTCCAGTTTGTACATGAAGTGCATCCAGTTTTTGACGTAACACTCTCTACTTTTTTGCACATGCTATGCGGGTGAAATGATGATACCTTGCCAAGTTTCGACCTTTTCAGAGTTCATTTGGTAGTGATTTTGACTTTCACGGTGATTTAGCTCTAAAAACAAATGAGTAAACACATCGAAAATAGCAAATTATGTCAGAAAGGGTTGAAAGTTGATGATGTGGATTTCAATTGTGCATCTGAACGCCAAAAAGTCCGGAGTTGTACTAAGATATTAAAATATTGAATAGCCGGTGTAACAGATGAGTTTTCGTCCGAAACCCTGATACTTTGAAAAAGATTGTCCAGTTTTGTACACGAAGTGCATCCAGTTTTTGCCGTAACCCTCTCTACTTTTTGCACATGCTATGTGGGTGAAACGATGATATCTTGCGAAGTTTCAACCTTTTAAGAATTAATTTTGTAGTGCATTTCACATTCACGGTGATTTAGCTCTGAAAACAAATTTGTAAATGCATCGAAACTAGCAAATTATGTCAGAAAGGGTTGAAAGTTGATGACGTGGATTTGAATTGTGCATCTGAACGCAAAAAAAGTCCGGAGTTGTACTAAGTTATTAAAATATTGAATAGCCGGGGTAACAGATTAGTTTTCATCCGAAGCCCTGATACTTCGAAAGAGGTTGTCCAGTTTATACACAAAGTGCAACCAGCTTTTGTTGTAACCCTCTCTACTTTTTTGCACATGCTATGCGGGTGAAATGATGATACCTTGCCAAGTTTCGACCTTTTCAGAGTTCATTTCGACTGATTTTGACTTTCACGGTTATTTAGCTCTGAAAACAAATGAGTAAACACATCAAAAATAGCAAATTATATAAGAAAGGGATGAAAGTTGATGACGTGGATTGGAATTGTGCATCTAAACGCAAAAAAGTCTGGAGTTGTACTAAGTTATTAAAATAATGAATAGCCAGTGTAACAGATGAGTTTTCGTCCGAAACCCTGATACTTTGAAAAAGATTGTCCAGTTTTGTACACGAAGTGCATCCAGTTTTTGCCGTAACCCTCTCTACTTTTTTGCACATGCTATGCGGGTGAAATGATGATACCTTGCCAAGTTTCAACCTTTTTAGAGTTCATTTTGTAGTGCTTTTCACTTTCACGATGATTTAGCTCTGAAAACAAATGAGTAAATGCATCGAAAATAGCAAATTATGTCAGAAAGGGTTGAAAGTTGATGACGTGGATTTGAATTGTGCATCTGAACAAAAAAAGTCCGGAGTTGTACTAAGTTATTAAAATATTGAATAGCCGGTGTAACAAATTAGTTTTCATCCGAAACCCTGATACTTCGAAAGAGGTTGACCAATTTGTACACAAACTGCATCCAGCTTTTGTTGTAACCCTCTCTACTTTTTTGCACCTGCTATGCGGGTGAAATGATGATACCTTGCCAAGTTTCAACCTTTTCAGAGTTCATTTTGTAGTGCTTTTCACTTTCACGGTGATTTAGCTCTGAAAACAAATCAGTAATTGCATCGAAAATAACAAATTATGTCAGAAAGGGTTGAAAGTTGATGACATGGATTTGAATTGTGCATCTGAACGCAAAAAAGTCCAGAGTTGTACTAAGTTTTTAAAATATTGAATAGCCGGTGTAACAGATGAGTTGTCATTCGAAACCCTGATACTTCGAAAGTGGTTGTCTAGTTCGAACAGGCTCTTGTGTAAACATGTAAAAATATACATAAAAATACATTGAGCAGTACCGCCTTTCAGCCAAAACGCGCTACTACTACAGAGAAATACATCAAAAATACATTGATCATCAATGATCTTCTTGTGTACAATCTGAATTGTCAATATGAGTCCTCTTCGGTAGGAAGCGGAGAAGACTCATATTGAGGCCACAAATTCTACACACAGAGTTCGATGAAGACCAAGTGGTTGTGATAGTTTCAGAAGTAACATATTTAAGCTGGTAAAAACTCTGTTAGCGGAGTGAGGTGATACCTTGTGAAGTTTCAACCTTTTCAGAGTTCATTTTGTAGTGCTTTTCACTTTCACGGTGATCTAGCTTTGAAAACACATGAGTAAATGCATCGAAAATAGCAAATTATGTCAGAAAGGGTTGAAAGTTGATGAC
>NC_057795.1:297483223-297486656 GCF_018294505.1 Triticum aestivum | reverse complement strand
GCCAAAAAGTCCGGAGTTGTACTAAGATATTAAAATATTGAATAGCCGGTGTAACAGATGAGTTTTCGTCCGAAACCCTGATACTTTGAAAAAGATTGTCCAGTTTTGTACACGAAGTGCATCCAGTTTTTGCCGTAACCCTCTCTACTTTTTGCACATGCTATGCGGGTGAAACGATGATATCTTGCGAAGTTTCAACCTTTTAAGAGTTAATTTTGTAGTGCATTTCACATTCACGGTGATTTAGCTCTGAAAACAAATCCGTAAATGCATCGAAACTAGCAAATTATGTCAGAAAGGGTTGAAAGTTGATGACGTGGATTTGAATTGTGCATCTGAACGCAAAAAAAGTCCGGAGTTGTACTAAGTTATTAAAATATTGAATAGCCGGGGTAACAGATTAGTTTTCATCCGAAGCCCTGATACTTCGAAAGAGGTTGTCCAGTTTATACACAAAGTGCAACCAGCTTTTGTTGTAACCCTCTCTACTTTTTTGCACATGCTATGCGGGTGAAATGATGATACCTTGCCAAGTTTCGACCTTTTCAGAGTTCATTTCGAGTGATTTTGACTCTCACGGTGATTTAGCTCTGAAAACAAATGAGTAAACACATCAAAAATAGCAAATTATATAAGAAAGGGATGAAAGTTGATGACGTGGATTGGAATTGTGCATCTGAACGCAAAAAAGTCTGGAGTTGTACTAAGTTATTAAAATAATGAATAGCCAGTGTAACAGATGAGTTTTCGTCCGAAACCCTGATACTTTGAAAAAGATTGTCCAGTTTTGTACACGAAGTGCATCCAGTTTTTGCGGTAACCCTCTCTACTTTTTTGCACATGCTATGCGGGTGAAATGATGATACCTTGCCAAGTTTCAACCTTTTTAGAGTTCATTTTGTAGTGCTTTTCACTTTCACGATGATTTAGCTCTGAAAACAAATGAGTAAATGCATCGAAAATAACAAATTATGTCAGAAAGGGTTGAAAGTTGATGACGTGGATTTGAATTGTGCATCTGAACGAAAAAAGTATGGAGTTGTACTAAGTTATTAAAATATTGAATAGCCGGTGTAACAAATTAGTTTTCATCCGAAACCCTGATACTTCGAAAGAGGTTGACCAATTTGTACACAAACTGCATCCAGCTTTTGTTGTAACCCTCTCTACTTTTCTGCACCTGCTATGCGGGTGAAATGATGATACCTTGCCAAGTTTCAACCTTTTCAGAGTTCATTTTGTAGTGCTTTTCACTTTCACGGTGATTTAGCTCTGAAAACAAATCAGTAATTGCATCGAAAATAGCAAATTATGTCAGAAAGGGTTGAAAGTTGATGACATGGATTTGAATTGTGCATCTGAATGCAAAAAAGTCCGGAGTTGTACTAAGTTATTAAAATATTGAATAGCCGGTGTAACAGATGAGTTGTCATTCGAAACCCTGATACTTCGAAAGTGGTTGTCTAGTTCGAAGAGGCTCTTGTGTAAACATGTAAAAATATACATAAAAATACATTGAGCAGTACCGCCTTTCAGCCAAAATGCGCTACTACTACAGAGAAATACATCAAAAATACATTGATCATCAATGATCTTCTTGTGTACAATCTGAATTGTCAATATGAGTCCTCTTCGGTAGGAACCGGAGAAGACTCATATTGAGGCCACAAATTCTACACACAGAGTTCGATGAAGACCAAGTGGTTGTGATAGTTTCAGAAGTAACATATTTAAGCTGGTAAGAACTCTGTTAGCGGAGTGAGGTGATACCTTGTGAAGTTTCAACCTTTTCAGAGTTCATTTTGTAGTGCTTTTCACTTTCACGGTGATTTCGCATTGAAAACACATGAGTAAATGCATCGAAAATAGCAAATTATGTCAGAAAGGGTTGAAACTTGATGACGTGGATTTGAATTGTGCATCTGAACACAAAAAAAGTCCGGAGTCGTAGTAAGTTATTTAAATATTGAATAGCCGGTGTAACAGAAGAGTTTTCATCCGAAACCCTGATACTTCGAAAGAGATTGTCCAGTTTGTACACGAAGTGCATCCAGTTTTTGACGTAACACTCTCTACTCTTTTGCACATGCTATGCGGGTGAAATGATGATACCTTGCCAAGTTTCGACCTTTTCAGAGTTCATTTGGTAGTGATTTTGACTTTCACGGTGATTTAGCTCTAAAAACAAATGAGTAAACACATCGAAAATAGCAAATTATGTCAGAAAGGGTTGAAAGTTGATGATGTGGATTTGAATTGTGCATCTGAATGCCAAAAAGTCCGGAGTTGTACTAAGATATTAAAATATTGAATAGCCGGTGTAACCGATGAGTTTTCGTCCGAAACCCTGATACTTTGAAAAAGATTGTCCAGTTTTGTACACGAAGTGCATCCAGTTTTTGCCGTAACCCTCTCTACTTTTTGCACATGCTATGCGGGTGAAACGATGATATCTTGCGAAGTTTCAACCTATTAAGAGTTAATTTTGTAGTGCATTTCACATTCACGGTGATTTAGCTCTGAAACAAATCCGTAAATGTATCGAAACTAGCAAATTATGTCAGAAAGGGTTGAAAGTTGATGACGTGGATTTGAATTGTGCATCTGAACGCAAAAAAAGTCCGGAGTTGTACTAAGTTATTAAAATATTGAATAGCCGGGGTAACAGATTAGTTTTCATCCGAAGCCCTGATACCTCGAAAGAGGTTGTCCAGTTTATACACACAGTGCAACCAGCTTTTGTTGTAACCCTCTCTACTTTTTTGCACATGCTATGCGGGTGAAATGATGATACCTTGCCAAGTTTCGACCTTTTCAGAGTTCATTTCGAGTGACTTTGACTTTCACGGTGATTTAGCTCTGAAAACAAATGAGTAAACACATCAAAAATAGCAAATTATATAAGAAAGGGATGAAAGTTGATGACGTGGATTGGAATTGTGCATCTGAACGCAAAAAAGTCTGGAGTTGTACTAAGTTATTAAAATAATGAATAGCCAGTGTAACAGATGAGTTTGTTCCGAAACCCTGATACTTTGAAAAAGATTGTCGAATTTTGTACACGAAGTGCATCCAGTTTTTGCCGTAACCCTCTCTACTTTTTTGCACATGCTATGCGGGTGAAATGATGATACCTTGCCAAGTTTCAACCTTTTTAGAGTTCATTTTGTAGTGCTTTTCACTTTCACGATGATTTAGCTCTGATAACAAATGAGTAAATGCATCGAAAGTAGCAAATTATGTCAGAAAGGGTTGAAAGTTGATGACGTGGATTTGAATTGTGCATCTGAACGAACAAAGTCCGGAGTTGTACTAAGTTATTAAAATATTGAATAGCCGGTGTAACAAATTAGTTTTCATCCGAAACCCTGATACTTCGAAAGAGGTTGACCAATTTGTACACAAACTGCATCCAGCTTTTGTTGTAACCCTC
>NC_057795.1:297481741-297483213 GCF_018294505.1 Triticum aestivum | reverse complement strand
CAAATTATGTCAGAAAGGGTTGAAAGTTGATGACGTGGATTTGAATTGTGCATCTGAACGAAAAAAGTCCGGAGTTGTACTAAGTTATTAAAATATTGAATAGCCGGTGTAACAAATTAGTTTTCATCCGAAACCCTGATACTTCGAAAGAGGTTGACCAATTTGTACACAAACTGCATCCAGCTTTTGTTGTAACCCTCTCTACTTTTTTGCACCTGCTATGCGGGTGAAATGATGATACCTTGCCAAGTTTCAACCTTTTCAGAGTTCATTTTGTAGTGCTTTTCACTTTCACGGTGATTTAGCTCTGAAAACAAATTAGTAATTGCATCGAAAATAGCAAATTATGTCAGAAAGGGTTGAAAGTTGATGACATGGATTTGAATTGTGCATCTGAACGCAAAAAAGTCCAGAGTTGTACTAAGTTATTAAAATATTGAATAGCCGGTGTAACAGATGAGTTGTCATTCGAAACCCTGATACTTCGAAAGTGGTTGTCTAGTTCGAACAGGCTCTTGTGTAAACATGTAAAAATATACATAAAAATACATGGAGCAGTACCGCCTTTCAGCCAAAATGCGCTACTACTACAGAGAAATACATCAAAAATACATTGATCATCAATGATATTCTTGTGTACAATCTGAATTGTCAATATGACTCCTCTTCGGTAGGAACCGGAGAAGACTCATATTGAGGCCACAAATTCTACACATAGAGTTCGATGAAGACCAAGTGGTTGTGATAGTTTCAGAAGTAAAATATTTGAGCTGGTAGAAACTCTGTTAGCGGAGCGAGGTGATACCTTGCGAAGTTTCAACCTTTTCAGAGTTCATTCTGTAGTGCTTTTCACTTTCACGGTGATTTAGCTCTGAAAACACATGAGTAAATGCATCGAAAATAGCAAATTATGTCAGAAAGGGTTGAAAGTTGATGACGTGGATTTGAATTGTGCATCTAAACACAAAAAAAGTCCGGAGTTGTACTAAGTTATTTAAATATTGAATAGCCGGTGTAACAGAAGAGTTTTCGTCCGAAACCCTGATACTTCGAAAGAGATTGTCCAGTTTGTACACGAAGTGCATCTAGTTTTTGCCATAACACTCTCTACTTTTTTGCACATGCTATGCGGGTGAAATGATGATACCTTGCCCAGTTTCGACCTTTTCAGAGTGCATTTGGTAGTGATTTTGACTTTCACGGTGATTTAGCTCTAAAAACAAATGAGTAAACACATCGAAAATAGCAAATTATGTCAGAAAGGGTTGAAAGTTGATGACGTGGATTTGAATTGTGCATCTGAACGCCAAAAAGTCCGGAGTTGTACTAAGATATTAAAATATTGAATAGCTGGTGTAACAGATGAGTTTTCGTCCGAAACCCTAATACTTTGAAAAAGATTGTCCAGTTTTGTACGCGAAGTGCATCCAGTTTTTGCCGTAACCCTCTCTAATTTTTGCACATGCTATGCG
>NC_057795.1:297481006-297481530 GCF_018294505.1 Triticum aestivum | reverse complement strand
GGATTTGAATTGTGCATCTGAACGCAAAAAAAGTCCGGAGTTGTACTAAGTTATTAAAATATTGAATAGCCGGGGTAACAGATTAGTTTTCATCCGAAGCCCTGATACTTCGAAAGAGGTTGTCCAGTTTATACACAAAGTGGAACCAGCTTTTGTTGTAACTCTCTCTACTTTTTTGCACATGCTATGCGGGTGAAATGATGATACTTGCCAAGTTCCGACCTTTTCAGAGTTCATTTTGTAGTGATTTTGACTTTCACGGTGATTTAGCTCTGAAAACAAATGAGTAAACACATCGAAAATAGCAAATTATGTTAGAAAGGGTTTAAAGTTGATGACGTGGATTTGAATTGTGCATCTGAACGCAAAAAAGTCCGGAGTTGTACTAAGTTATTAAAATATTGAATAGCCGGTGTAACAGATGAGTATTCGTCGGAAACCCTAATACTGCGAAAGAGATTGTCCAGTTTGTACACGAAGTGCATTCAGTTTTTGTCGTAACCCTCTCTACTTTTTTGCACATG
>NC_057795.1:297478358-297480949 GCF_018294505.1 Triticum aestivum | reverse complement strand
ACCTTGCGAAGTTTCAACCTTTTCAGAGTTCATTTTGTAGTGCTTTTCACTTTCACAGTGATTTAGCTCTAAAAACAAATGAGTAAATGCATCGAAAATAGCAAATTATGTCAGAAAGGGTTGAAAGTTGATGATGTGGATTTGAATTGTGCATCTGAACACAAAAAAAGTCCGGAGTTGCACTAAGTTATTAAAATATTGAATAGCCGGTGTAACAGATGAGTTTTCGTCCGAAACCCCGATACATCGAAAGAGATTGTCCAATTTGTACACGAAGTGCATCCAGTTTTTGCCGTAACACTCTCTACTTTTTTGCACATGCTATGCGGGTGAAATGATGATACCTTGCCAAGTTTCGACCTTTTCAGAGTTCATTTTGTAGTGATTTTGAATTTCACGATGATTTAGCTCTGAAAACAAATGAGTAAACGCATCGAAAATAGCAAATTATGTCAGAAAGGGTTTAAAGTTGATGACGTGGATTTGAATTGTGCATCTGAACACGAAAAAGTACGGAGTTGAACTAAGTTATTAAAATATTGAATAGCCGGTGTAACATATGAGTTTTCGTCCGAAACCCAAATACTTTGAAAAAGATTGTCCACTTTTGTATATGAAGTGCATCCAGTTTTTGTCATAACCCTCTCTACTTTTTTGCACATGCTATGCGGGTGAAATGATGATACCTTGCGAAGTTTCAACCTTTTCAGAGTTCATTTTGTAGTGCTTTTCACTTTCACGGTGATTTAGCTCTGAAGACAAATGAGTAAATGCATCGAAAATAGCAAATTACGTCAGAAAGGGTTGAAAGTTGATGACGTGGATTTGAATTGTGCATCTGAACACAAAAAAAGTGTGGAGTTGCACTAAGTTATTAAAATATTGAATAGCCGGTGTAACATATGAGTTTCCGTCCGAAACCCTGATACTTCGAAAGAGATTGTCCAGTTTATACACGAAGTGCATCCAGTTTTCGCCGTAACACTCTTTACTTTTTAGCACATGCTATGCGTGTGAAATGATGATACCTTGCCAAGTTTCGACCTTTTCAGAGTTCATTTTGTAGTGATTTTGACATTCACGGTGATTTAGCTCTGAAAACAAATGAGTAAACGCATCGAAAATAGCAAATTATGTCAGAAAGGGTTTAAAGTTGATGACGTGGTTTTGAATTGTGCATCTGAACGCGAAAAAGTACGGAGTTGAACTAAGTTATTAAAATATTGAATAGCCGGTGTAACAGATGAGTTTTCGTCCGAAACCGAGATACTTTGAAAAAGATTGTCCACTTTTGTATACAAAGTGCATCCAGTTTTTGTCGTAACCCTCTCTACTTTTTTGCACATGCTATGCGGGTGAAATGATGATACCTTGCGAAGTTTCAACCTTTTCAGAGTTCATTTTGTAGTGCTTTTCACTTTCACGGTGATTTAGCTCTGAAAACAAATGAGTAAATGCATCGAAAATAGCAAATTATGTCAGAAAGGGTTGAAAGTTGATGATGTGGATTTGAATTGTGCATCTGAACACAAAAAAAGTCCGGAGTTGCACTAAGTTATTAAAATATTGAATAGCCGGTGTAACAGATGAGTTTTCGTCCGAAACCTTGATACTTCGAAAAAGATTGTCCACTTTTGTACACGAAGTGCATCTAGTTTTTGCCGTAACACTCTCTACTTTTTTGCACATGCTATGCGGGTGAAATGATGATACCTTTCCAAGTTCCGACCTTTTCAGAAATCATTTTGTAGTGATTTTGACTTTCACGGTGATTTAGCTCTGAAAACAAATGAGTAAACGCATTGAAAATAGCAAATTATGTCAGAAATGGTTTAAAGTTGATGACGTGGATTTGAATTGTGCATCTGAACGCGAAAAAGTACGGAGTTGAACTAAGTTATTAAAATATTGAATAGCCGGTGTAACAGATGAGTTTTCGTCCGAAACCCAGATACTTTGAAAAAGATTGTCCACTTTTGTATACGAAGTGCATCCAGTTTTTGTCGTAACCCTCTCTACTTTTTTGCACATGCTATGCGGGTGAAATGATGATACCTTGCAAAGTTTCAACCTTTTCAGAGTTCATTTTGTAGTGCTTTTCACTTTCACGGTGATTTAGCTCTGAAAACAAATGAGTAAATGCATCAAAAATAGCAAATTATGTCAGAAAGGCTTGAAAGTTGATGACGTGGATTTGAATTGTGCATCTGAACACAAAAAAAGTCCGGAGTTGCACTAAGTTATTAAAATATTGAATAGCCGGTGTAACAGATGAGTTTTCGTCCGAAACCCCGATACTTCGAAAGAGATTGTCCAGTTTGTACACGAAGTGCATCCAGTTTTTGCCGTAACACTCTCTACTTTTTTGCACATGCTATGCGGGTGAAATGATGATACCTTGCCAAGTTTCGACCTTTTCAGAGTTCATTTTGTAGTGATTTTGAATTTCACGATGATTTAGCTCTGAAAACAAATGAGTAAACGCATCGAAAATAGCAAATTATGTCAGAAAGGGTTTAAACTTGATGACGTGGATTTGAATTGTGCATCTGAACACGAAAAAGTACGGAGTTGAACTAAGTTATTAAAAT
>NC_057795.1:297465765-297478315 GCF_018294505.1 Triticum aestivum | reverse complement strand
TATTGAATAGCCGGTGTAACATATGAGTTTTCGTCCGAAACCCAGATACTTTGAAAAAGATTGTCCACTTTTGTATATGAAGTGCATCCAGTTTTTGTCGTAACCCTCTCTACTTTTTTGCACATGCTATGCGGGTGAAATGATGATACCTTGCAAAGTTTCAACCTTTTCAGAGTTCATTTTGCAGTGCTTTTCACTTTCACGGTGATTTAGCTCTGAAAACAAATGAGTAAATGCATCGAAAATAGCAAATTACGTCAGAAAGGGTTGAAAGTTGATGACGTGGATTTGAATTGTGCATCTGAACACAAAAAAAGTCCGGAGTTGCACTAAGTTATTAAAATATTGAATAGCCGGTGTAACATATGAGTTTTCGTCCAAAACCCTGATACTTCAAAAGAGATTGTCCAGTTTGTACACGAAGTGCATCTAGTTTTCGCCGTAACACTCTCTACTTTTTTGCACATGCTATGCGGGTGAAATGTTGATACCTTTCCAAGTTTCGACCTTTTCAGAGTTCATTTTGTAGTGATTTTGACTTTCACGGTGATTTAGCTCTGAAAACAAATGAGTAAACGCATCGAAAATAGCAAATTATGTCAGAAAGGGTTTAAAGTTGATGACGTGGATTTGAATTGTGCATCTGAACGCGAAAAAGTACGGAGTTGAACTAAGTTATTAAAATATTGAATAGCCGGTGTAACAGATGAGTTTTCGTCCGAAACCCAGATACTTTGAAAAAGATTGTCCACTTTTGTATACGAAGTGCATCCAGTTTTTGTCGTAACCCTCTCTACTTTTTTGCACATGCTATGCGGGTGAAATGATGATACCTTGCGAAGTTTCAACCTTTTCAGAGTTCATTTTGTAGTGCTTTTCACTTTCACGGTGATTTAGCTCTGAAAACAAATGAGTAAATGCATCGAAAATAGCAAATTATGTCAGAAAGGCTTGAAAGTTGATGACGTGGATTTGAATTGTGCATCTGAACACAAAAAAAGTACGGAGTTGCACTAAGTTATTAAAATATTGAATAGCCGGTGTAACAGATGAGTTTTCGTCCGAAACCCTGATACTTCGAAAGAGATTGTCCAGTTTGTACACGAAGTGCATCTAGTTTTTGCCGTAACACTCTCTACTTTTTTGCACATGCTATGCGGGTGAAATGATGATACCTTTCCAAGTTCCGACCTTTTCAGAAATAATTTTGTAGTGATTTTGACTTTCACGGTGATTTAGCTCTGAAAACAAATGAGTAAACGCATCGAAAATAGCAAATTATGTCAGAAATGGTTTAAAGTTGATGACGTGGATTTGAATTGTGCATCTGAACGCGAAAAAGTACGGAGTTGAACTAAGTTATTAAAATATTGAATAGCCGGTGTAACAGATGAGTTTTCGTCCGAAACGCAGATACTTTGAAAAAGATTGTCCACTTTTGTATACGAAGTGCATCCAGTTTTTGTCGTAACCCTCTCTACTTTTTTGCACATGCTATGCGGGTGAAGTGATGATACCTTGCAAAGTTTCAACCTTTTCAGAGTTCATTTTGTAGTGCTTTTCACTTTCACGGTGATTTAGCTCTGAAAACAAATGAGTAAATGCATCAAAAATAGCAAATTATGTCAGAAAGGCTTGAAAGTTGATGACGTGGATTTGAATTGTGCATCTGAACACAAAAAAAGTCCGGAGTTGCACTAAGTTATTAAAATATTGAATAGCCGGTGTAACAGATGAGTTTTCGTCCGAAACCCTGATACTTCGAAAGAGATTGTCCAGTTCGTACACGAAGTGCATCTAGTTTTTGCCGTAACACTCTCTACTTTTTAGCACATGCTATGCGGGTGAAATGATGATACCTTGCCAAGTTTCGACCTTTTCAGAGTTCATTTTGTAGTGATTTTGACTTTCACGGTGATTTAGCTCTGAAAACAAATGAGTAAACGCATCGAAAATAGCAAATTATGTCAGAAAGGGTTTAAAGTTGATGACGTGGATTTGAATTGTGCATCTGAACACGAAAAAGTATGGAGTTGAACTAAGTTATTAAAATATTGAATAGCCGGTGTAACAGATGAGTTTTCGTCCGAAACCCAGATACTTTGAAAAAGATTATCCACTTTTGTATATGAAGTGCATCCAGTTTTTGTCGTAACCCTCTCTACTTTTTTGCACATGCTATGCAGGTGAAATGATGATACCTTGCAAAGTTTCAACCTTTTCAGAGTTCTTTTTGTAGTGCTTTTCACTTTCACGGTGATTTAGCTCTGAAAACAAATGAGTAAATGCATCGAAAATAGCAAATTATGTCAGAAAGGGTTGAAAGTTGATGACGTGGATTTGAATTTTGCATCTGAACACAAAAAAAGTCCGGAGTTGCACTAAGTTATTAAAATATTGAATAGCCGGTGTAACATATGAGTTTTCGTCCGAAACCCTGATACTTCAAAAGAGATTGTCCAGTTTGTACACGAAGTGCATCTAGTTTTTGCCGTAACACTCTCTACTTTTTTGCACATGCTATGCGGGTGAAATGTTGATACCTTTCCAAGTTTCGACCTTTTCAGAGTTCATTTTGTAGTGATTTTGACTTTCACGGTGATTTAGCTCTGAAAACAAATGAGTAAACGCATCGAAAATAGCAAATTATGTCAGAAAGGGTTTAAAGTTGATGACGTGGATTTGAATTGTGCATCTGAACACGAAAAAGTACGGAGTTGAACTAAGTTATTAAAATATTGAATAGCCGGTGTAACAAATTAGTTTTCATCCGAAACCCTGATACTTCGAAAGAGGTTGACCAATTTGTACACAAACTGCATCCAGCTTTTGTTGTAACCCTCTCTACTTTTTTGCACCTGCTATGCGGGTGAAATGATGATACCTTGCCAAGTTTCAACCTTTTCAGAGTTCATTTTGTAGTGCTTTTCACTTTCACGGTGATTTAGCTCTGAAAACAAATCAGTAATTGCATCGAAAATAGCAAATTATGTCAGAAAGGGTTGAAAGTTGATGACATGGATTTGAATTGTGCATCTGAACGTAAAAAAGTCCGGAGTTGTACTAAGTTATTAAAATATTGAATATCCGGTGTAACAGATGAGTTGTCATTCGAAACCCTGATACTTCGAAAGTGGTTGTCTAGTTCGAACAGGCTCTTGTGTAAACATGTAAAAATATACATAAAAATACATTGAGCAGTACCGCCTTTCAGCCAAAACGCGCTACTACTACAGAGAAATACATCAAAAATACATTGATCATCAATGATCTTCTTGTGTACAATCTGAATTGTCAATATGAGTCCTCTTCGGTAGGAAGCGGAGAAGACTCATAT
This sequence comes from Triticum aestivum, assembly GCF_018294505.1. Lineage (NCBI taxonomy): Eukaryota > Viridiplantae > Streptophyta > Magnoliopsida > Poales > Poaceae > Triticum > Triticum aestivum. Next base: position 297,474,978 of record NC_057795.1, on the reverse strand, counting down.
TGAGGCCACAAATTCTACACACAGAGTTCGATGAAGACCAAGTGGTTGTGATAGTTTCAGAAGTAACATATTTAAGCTGGTAAAAACTCTGTTAGCGGAGTGAGGTGATACCTTGTGAAGTTTCAACCTTTTCAGAGTTCATTTTGTAGTGCTTTTCACTTTCACGGTGATCTAGCTTTGAAAACACATGAGTAAATGCATCGAAAATAGCAAATTATGTCAGAAAGGGTTGAAAGTTGATGACATGGATTTGAATTGTGCATCTGAACACAAAAAAAGTCCGGAGTCGTACTAAGTTATTTAAATATTGAATAGCCGGTGTAACAGAAGAGTTTTCATCCGAAACCCTGATACTTCGAAAGAGATTGTCCAGTTTGTACACGAAGTGCATCCAGTTTTTGACGTAACACTCTCTACTCTTTTGCACATGCTATGCGGGTGAAATGATGATACCTTGCCAAGTTTCGACCTTGTCAGAGTTCATTTGGTAGTGATTTTGACTTTCACGGTGATTTAGCTCTAAAAACAAATGAGTAAACACATCGAAAATAGCAAATTATGTCAGAAAGGGTTGAAAGTTGATGATGTGGATTTGAATTGTGCATCTGAACGCCAAAAAGTCCGGAGTTGTACTAAGATATTAAAATATTGAATAGCCGGTGTAACAGATGAGTTTTCGTCCGAAACCCTGATACTTTGAAAAAGATTGTCCAGTTTTGTACACGAAGTGCATCCAGTTTTTGCCGTAACCCTCTCTACTTTTTGCACATGCTATGCGGGTGAAACGATGATATCTTGCGAAGTTTCAACCTTTTAAGAGTTAATTTTGTAGTGCATTTCACATTCACGGTGATTTAGCTCTGAAAATAAATCCGTAAATGCATCGAAACTAGCAAATTATGTCAGAAAGGGTTGAAAGTTGATGACGTGGATTTGAATTGTGCATCTGAACGCAAAAAAAGTCCGGAGTTGTACTAAGTTATTAAAATATTGAATAGCCGGGGTAACAGATTAGTTTTCATCCGAAGCCCTGATACTTTGAAAGAGGTTGTCCAGTTTATACACAAAGTGCAACCAGCTTTTGTTGTAACCCTCTCTACTTTTTTGCACATGCTATGCGGGTGAAATGATGGTACCTTGCCAAGTTTCGACCTTTTCAGAGTTCATTTCGAGTGATTTTGACTCTCACGGTGATTTAGCTCTGAAAACAAATGAGTAAACACATCAAAAATAGCAAATTATATAAGAAAGGGATGAAAGTTGATGACGTGGATTGGAATTGTGCATCTGAACGCAAAAAAGTCTGGAGTTGTACTAAGTTATTAAAATAATGAATAGCCAGTGTAACAGATGAGTTTTCGTCCGAAACCCTGATACTTTGAAAAAGATTGTCCAGTTTTGTACACGAAGTGCATCCAGTTTTTGCCGTAACCCTCTCTACTTTTTTGCACATGCTATGCGGGTGAAATGATGATACCTTGCCAAGTTTCAACCTTTTTAGAGTTCATTTTGTAGTGCTTTTCACTTTCACGATGATTTAGCTCTGAAAACAAATGAGTAAATGCATCGAAAATAACAAATTATGTCAGAAAGGGTTGAAAGTTGATGACGTGGATTTGAATTGTGCATCTGAACGAAAAAAGTCCGGAGTTGTACTAAGTTATTAAAATATTGAATAGCCGGTGTAACAAATTAGTTTTCATCCGAAACCCTGATACTTCGAAAGAGGTTGACCAATTTGTACACAAACTGCATCCAGCTTTTGTTGTAACCCTCTCTACTTTTCTGCACCTGCTATGCGGGTGAAATGATGATACCTTGCCAAGTTTCAACCTTTTCAGAGTTCATTTTGTAGTGCTTTTCACTTTCACGGTGATTTAGCTCTGAAAACAAATCAGTAATTGCATCGAAAATAGCAAATTATGTCAGAAAGGGTTGAAAGTTGATGACATGGATTTGAATTGTGCATCTGAATGCAAAAAAGTCCGGAGTTGTACTAAGTTATTAAAATATTGAATAGCCGGTGTAACAGATGAGTTGTCATTCGAAACCCTGATACTTCGAAAGTGGTTGTCTAGTTCGAAGAGGCTCTTGTGTAAACATGTAAAAATATACATAAAAATACATTGAGCCGTACCGCCTTTCAGCCAAAATGCGCTACTACTACAGAGAAATACATCAAAAATACATTGATCATCAAGGATGTTCTTGTGTACAATCTGAATTGTCAATATGAGTCCTCTTCGGTAGGAACCGGAGAAGACTCATATTGAGGCCACAAATTCTACACACAGAGTTCGATGAAGACCAAGTGGTTGTGATAGTTTCAGAAGTAACATATTTAAGCTGGTAAAAACTCTGTTAGCGGAGTGAGGTGATACCTTGTGAAGTTTCAACCTTTTCAGAGTTCATTTTGTAGTGCTTTTCACTTTCACGGTGATTTCGCATTGAAAACACATGAGTAAATGCATCGAAAATAGCAAATTATGTCAGAAAGGGTTGAAACTTGATGACGTGGATTTGAATTGTGCATCTGAACACAAAAAAAGTCCGGAGTCGTAGTAAGTTATTTAAATATTGAATAGCCGGTGTAACAGAAGAGTTTTCATCCGAAACCCTGATACTTCGAAAGAGATTGTCCAGTTTGTACACGAAGTGCATCCAGTTTTTGACGTAACACTCTCTACTCTTTTGCACATGCTATGCGGGTGAAATGATGATACCATGCCAAGTTTCGACCTTTTCAGAGTTCATTTGGTAGTGATTTTGACTTTCACGGTGATTTAGCTCTAAAAACAAATGAGTAAACACATCGAAAATAGCAAATTATGTCAGAAAGGGTTGAAAGTTGATGATGTGGATTTGAATTGTGCATCTGAATGCCAAAAAGTCCGGAGTTGTACTAAGATATTAAAATATTGAATAGCCGGTGTAACAGATGAGTTTTCGTCCGAAACCCTGATACTTTGAAAAAGATTGTCCAGTTTTGTACACGAAGTGCATCCAGTTTTTGCCGTAACCCTCTCTACTTTTTGCACATGCTATGCGGGTGAAACGATGATATCTTGCGAAGTTTCAACCTATTAAGAGTTAATTTTGTAGTGCATTTCACATTCACGGTGATTTAGCTCTGAAACAAATCCGTAAATGTATCGAAACTAGCAAATTATGTCAGAAAGGGTTGAAAGTTGATGACGTGGATTTGAATTGTGCATCTGAACGCAAAAAAAGTCCGGAGTTGTACTAAGTTATTAAAATATTGAATAGCCGGGGTAACAGATTAGTTTTCATCCGAAGCCCTGATACTTCGAAAGAGGTTGTCCAGTTTATACACACAGTGCAACCAGCTTTTGTTGTAACCCTCTCTACTTTTTTGCACATGCTATGCGGGTGAAATGATGATACCTTGCCAAGTTTCGACCTTTTCAGAGTTCATTTCGAGTGACTTTGACTTTCACGGTGATTTAGCTCTGAAAACAAATGAGTAAACACATCAAAAATAGCAAATTATATAAGAAAGGGATGAAAGTTGATGACGTGGATTGGAATTGTGCATCTGAACGCAAAAAAGTCTGGAGTTGTACTAAGTTATTAAAATAATGAATAGCCAGTGTAACAGATGAGTTTGTTCCGAAACCCTGATACTTTGAAAAAGATTGTCCAATTTTGTACACGAAGTGCATCCAGTTTTTGCCGTAACCCTCTCTACTTTTTTGCACATGCTATGCGGGTGAAATGATGATACCTTGCCAAGTTTCAACCTTTTTAGAGTTCATTTTGTAGTGCTTTTCACTTTCACGATGATTTAGCTCTGAAAACAAATGAGTAAATGCATCGAAAGTAGCAAATTATGTCAGAAAGGGTTGAAAGTTGATGACGTGGATTTGAATTGTGCATCTGAACGAAAAAAGTCCGGAGTTGTACTAAGTTATTAAAATATTGAATAGCCGGTGTAACAAATTAGTTTTCATCCGAAACCCTGATACTTCGAAAGAGGTTGACCAATTTGTACACAAACTGCATCCAGCTTTTGTTGTAACCCTCTCTACTTTTTTGCACCTGCTATGCGGGTGAAATGATGATACCTTGCCAAGTTTCAACCTTTTCAGAGTTCATTTTGTAGTGCTTTTCACTTTCACGGTGATTTAGCTCTGAAAACAAATTAGTAATTGCATCGAAAATAGCAAATTATGTCAGAAAGGGTTGAAAGTTGATGACATGGATTTGAATTGTGCATCTGAACGCAAAAAAGTCCAGAGTTGTACTAAGTTATTAAAATATTGAATAGCCGGTGTAACAGATGAGTTGTCATTCGAAACCCTGATACTTCGAAAGTGGTTGTCTAGTTCGAACAGGCTCTTGTGTAAACATGTAAAAATATACATAAAAATACATGGAGCAGTACCGCCTTTCAGCCAAAATGCGCTACTACTACAGAGAAATACATCAAAAATACATTGATCATCAATGATCTTCTTGTGTACAATCTGAATTGTCAATATGACTCCTCTTCGGTAGGAACCGGAGAAGACTCATATTGAGGCCACAAATTCTACACACAGAGTTCGATGAAGACCAAGTGGTTGTGATAGTTTCAGAAGTAAAATATTTGAGCTGGTAGAAACTCTGTTAGCGGAGCGAGGTGATACCTTGCGAAGTTTCAACCTTTTCAGAGTTCATTCTGTAGTGCTTTTCACTTTCACGGTGATTTAGCTCTGAAAACAAATGAGTAAATGCATCAAAAATAGCAAATTATGTCAGAAAGGCTTGAAAGTTGATGATGTGGATTTGAATTGTGCATCTGAACACAAAAAAAGTCCGGAGTTGTACTAAGTTATTTAAATATTGAATAGCTGGTGTAACAGAAGAGTTTTCGTCCGAAACCTGATACTTCGAAAGAGGTTGTCCAGTTTGTACACGAAGTGCATCTAGTTTTTGCCATAACACTCTATACTTTTTTGCACATGCTATGCGGGTGAAATGATGATACCTTGCCCAGTTTCGACCTTTTCAGAGTGCATTTGGTAGTGATTTTGACTTTCACGGTGATTTAGCTCTAAAAACAAATGAGTAAACACATCGAAAATAGCAAATTATGTCAGAAAGGGTTGAAAGTTGATGACATGGATTTGAATTGTGCATCTGAACGCCAAAAAGTCCGGAGTTGTACTAAGATATTAAAATATTGAATAGCTGGTGTAACAGATGAGTTTTCGTCCGAAACCCTAATACTTTGAAAAAGATTGTCCAGTTTTGTACGCGAAGTGCATCCAGTTTTTGCCGTAACCCTCTCTAATTTTTGCACATGCTATGCGGGTGAAACGATGATATCTTGCAAAGTTTCATCCTTTTAAGAGTTAATTTTGTAGTGCATTTCACATTCATGGTGATTTAGCTCTGAAAACAAATCTGTAAATGCATCGAAACTAGCAAATTATGTCAGAAAGGGTTGAAAGTTGATTACGTGGATTTGAATTGTGCATCTGAACGCAAAAAAAGTCCGGAGTTGTACTAAGTTATTAAAATATTGAATAGCCGGGGTAACAGATTAGTTTTCATCCGAAGCCCTGATACTTCGAAAGAGGTTGTCCAGTTTATACACAAAGTGGAACCAGCTTTTGTTGTAACTCTCTCTACTTTTTTGCACATGCTATGCGGGTGAAATGATGATACTAGCCAAGTTCCGACCTTTTCAGAGTTCATTTTGTAGTGATTTTGACTTTCACGGTGATTTAGCTCTGAAAACAAATGAGTAAACACATCGAAAATAGCAAATTATGTCAGAAAGGGTTTAAAGTTGATGACGTGGATTCGAATTGTGCATCTGAACGCAAAAAAGTCCGGAGTTGTACTAAGTTATTAAAATATTGAATAGCCGGTGTAACAGATGAGTATTCGTCGGAAACCCTAATACTGCGAAAGAGATTGTCCAGTTTGTACACGAAGTGCATTCAGTTTTTGTCGTAACCCTCTCTACTTTTTTGCACATGCTATGCGGGTGAAATGATGATACCTTGCGAAGTTTCAACCTTTTCAGAGTTCATTTTGTAGTGCTTTTCACTTTCACAGTGATTTAGCTCGGAAAACAAATGAGTAAATGCATCGAAAATAGCAAATTATGTCAGAAAGGGTTGAAAGTTGATGATGTGGATTTGAATTGTGCATCTGAACACAAAAAAAGTCCGGAGTTGCACTAAGTTATTAAAATATTGAATAGCCGGTGTAACAGATGAGTTTTCGTCCGAAACCCCGATACTTCGAAAGAGATTGTCCAGTTTGTACACGAAGTGTATCCAGTTTTTGCCGTAACACTCTCTACTTTCTTGCACATGCTATGCGGGTGAAATGATGATACCTTGCCAAGTTTCGACCTTTTCAGAGTTCATTTTGTAGTGATTTTGAATTTCACGATGATTTAGCTCTGAAAACAAATGAGTAAACACATCGAAAATAGCAAATTATGTCAGAAAGGGTTTAAAGTTGATGACGTGGATTTGAATTGTGCATATGAACACGAAAAAGTACGGAGTTGAACTAAGTTATTAAAATATTGAATAGCCGGTGTAACATATGAGTTTTCGTCCGAAACCCAGATACTTTGAAAAAGATTGTCCACTTTTGTATATGAAGTGCATCCAGTTTTTGTCATAACCCTCTCTACTTTTTTGCACATGCTATGCGGGTGAAATGATGATACCTTGCGAAGTTTCAACCTTTTCAGAGTTCATTTTGTAGTGCTTTTCACTTTCACGGTGATTTAGCTCTGAAGACAAATGAGTAAATGCATCGAAAATAGCAAATTACGTCAGAAAGGGTTGAAAGTTGATGACGTGGATTTGAATTGTGCATCTGAACACAAAAAAAGTGTGGAGTTGCACTAAGTTATTAAAATATTGAATAGCCGGTGTAACATATGAGTTTCCGTCCGAAACCCTGATACTTCGAAAGAGATTGTCCAGTTTGTACACGAAGTGCATCCAGTTTTCGCAGTAACACTCTTTACTTTTTAGCACATGCTATGCGGGTGAAATGATGATACCTTGCCAAGTTTCGACCTTTTCAGAGTTCATTTTGTAGTGATTTTGACATTCACGGTGATTTAGCTCTGAAAACAAATGAGTAAACGCATCGAAAATAGCAAATTATGTCAGAAAGGGTTTAAAGTTGATGACGTGGTTTTGAATTGTGCATCTGAACGCGAAAAAGTACGGAGTTGAACTAAGTTATTAAAATATTGAATAGCCGGTGTAACAGATGAGTTTTCGTCCGAAACCCAGATACTTTGAAAAAGATTGTCCACTTTTGTATACAAAGTGCATCCAGTTTTTGTCGTAACCCTCTCTACTTTTTTGCACATGCTATGCGGGTGAAATGATGATACCTTGCGAAGTTTCAACCTTTTCAGAGTTCATTTTGTAGTGCTTTTCACTTTCACGGTGATTTAGCTCTGAAAACAAATGAGTAAATGCATCGAAAATAGCAAATTATGTCAGAAAGGGTTGAAAGTTGATGATGTGGATTTGAATTGTGCATCTGAACACAAAAAAAGTCCGGAGTTGCACTAAGTTATTAAAATATTGAATAGCCGGTGTAACAGATGAGTTTTCGTCCGAAACCTTGATACTTCGAAAAAGATTGTCCACTTTTGTACACGAAGTGCATCTAGTTTTTGCCGTAACACTCTCTACTTTTTTGCACATGCTATGCGGGTGAAATGATGATACCTTTCCAAGTTCCGTCCTTTTCAGAAATCATTTTGTAGTGATTTTGACTTTCACGGTGATTTAGCTCTGAAAACAAATGAGTAAACGCATCGAAAATAGCAAATTATGTCAGAAATGGTTTAAAGTTGATGACGTGGATTTGAATTGTGCACCTGAACGCGAAAAAGTACGGAGTTGAACTAAGTTATTAAAATATTGAATAGCCGGTGTAACAGATGAGTTTTCGTCCGAAACCCAGATACTTTGAAAAAGATTGTCCACTTTTGTATACGAAGTGCATCCAGTTTTTGTCGTAACCCTCTCTACTTTTTTGCACATGCTATGCGGGTGAAGTGATGATACCTTGCAAAGTTTCAACCTTTTCAGAGTTCATTTTGTAGTGCTTTTCACTTTCACGGTGATTTAGCTCTGAAAACAAATGAGTAAATGCATCAAAAATAGCAAATTATGTCAGAAAGGCTTGAAAGTTGATGACGTGGATTTGAATTGTGCATCTGAACACAAAAAAAGTCCGGAGTTGCACTAAGTTATTAAAATATTGAATAGCCGGTGTAACAGATGAGTTTTCGTCCGAAACCCTGATACTTCGAAAGAGATTGTCCAGTTCGTACACGAAGTGCATCTAGTTTTTGCCGTAACACTCTCTACTTTTTAGCACATGCTATGCGGGTGAAATGATGATACCTTGCCAAGTTTCGACCTTTTCAGAGTTCATTTTGTAGTGATTTTGACTTTCACGGTGATTTAGCTCTGAAAACAAATGAGTAAACGCATCGAAAATAGCAAATTATGTCAGAAAGGGTTTAAAGTTGATGACGTGGATTTGAATTGTGCATCTGAACACGAAAAAGTATGGAGTTGAACTAAGTTATTAAAATATTGAATAGCCGGTGTAACAGATGAGTTTTCGTCCGAAACCCAGATACTTTGAAAAAGATTGTCCACTTTTGTATATGAAGTGCATCCAGTTTTTGTCGTAACCCTCTCTACTTTTTTGCACATGCTATGCGGGTGAAATGATGATACCTTGCGAAGTTTCAACCTTTTCAGAGTTCATTTTGTAGTGCTTTTCACTTTCACGGTGATTTAGCTCTGAAAACAAATGAGTAAATGCATCGAAAATAGCAAATTATGTCAGAAAGGGTTGAAAGTTGATGACGTGGATTTGAATTGTGCATCTGAACACAAAAAAAGTCCGGAGTTGCACTAAGTTATTAAAATATTGAATAGCCGGTGTAACATATGAGTTTTCGTCCGAAACCCTGATACTTCAAAAGAGATTGTCCAGTTTGTACACGAAGTGCATCTAGTTTTTGCCGTAACACTCTCTACTTTTTTGCACATGCTATGCGGGTGAAATGTTGATACCTTTCCAAGTTTCGACCTTTTCAGAGTTCATTTTGTAGTGATTTTGACTTTCACGGTGATTTAGCTCTGAAAACAAATGAGTAAACGCATCGAAAATAGCAAATTATGTCAGAAAGGGTTT
>NC_057795.1:297465297-297465755 GCF_018294505.1 Triticum aestivum | reverse complement strand
TGGATTTGAATTGTGCATCTGAACACAAAAAAAGTCCGGAGTTGCACTAAGTTATTAAAATATTGAATAGCCGGTGTAACATATGAGTTTTCGTCCGAAACCCTGATACTTCAAAAGAGATTGTCCAGTTTGTACACGAAGTGCATCTAGTTTTTGCCGTAACACTCTCTACTTTTTTGCACATGCTATGCTGGTGAAATGTTGATACCTTTCCAAGTTTCGACCTTTTCAGAGTTCATTTTGTAGTGATTTTGACTTTCACGGTGATTTAGCTCTGAAAACAAATGAGTAAACGCATCGAAAATAGCAAATTATGTCAGAAAGGGTTTAAAGTTGATGACGTGGATTTGAATTGTGCATCTGAACGCGAAAAAGTACGGAGTTGAACTAAGTTATTAAAATATTGAATAGCCGGTGTAACAGATGAGTTTTCGTCCGAAACCCAGATAATTTGAAAA
>NC_057795.1:297464061-297465287 GCF_018294505.1 Triticum aestivum | reverse complement strand
TGCATCTGAACACAAAAAAAGTCCGGAGTTGCACTAAGTTATTAAAATATTGAATAGCCGGTGTAACATATGAGTTTTCGTCCGAAACCCTGATACTTCAAAAGAGATTGTCCAGTTTGTACACGAAGTGCATCTAGTTTTTGCCGTAACACTCTCTACTTTTTTGCACATGCTATGCGGGTGAAATGTTGATACCTTTCCAAGTTTCGACCTTTTCAGAGTTCATTTTGTAGTGATTTTGACTTTCACGGTGATTTAGCTCTGAAAACAAATGAGTAAACGCATCGAAAATAGCAAATTATGTCAGAAAGGGTTTGAAGTTGATGACGTGGATTTGAATTGTGCATCTGAACGCGAAAAAGTACGGAGTTGAACTAAGTTATTAAAATATTGAATAGCCGGTGTAACAGATGAGTTTTCGTCCGAAACCCAGATAATTTGAAAAAGATTGTCCAGTTTTGTATACGAAGTGCATCAAGTTTTTGTCGTAACCCTCTCTACTTTTTTGCACATGCTATGCGGGTGAAATGATGATACCTTGCGAAGTTTCAACCTTTTCAGAGTTCATTTTGTAGTGCTTTTCACTTTCACGGTGATTTAGCTCTGAAAACAAATGAGTAAATGCATCGAAAATAGCAAATTATGTGAGAAAGGCTTGAAAGTTGATGACGTGGATTTGAATTGTGCATCTGAACACAAAAAAAGTCCAGAGTTGCACTAAGTTATTAAAATATTGAATAGCCGGTGTAACAGATGAGTTTTCGTCCGAAACCCTGATACTTCGAAAGAGATTGTCTAGTTTGTACACGAAGTGCTTCTAGTTTTTGCCGTAACACTCTCTACTTTTTAGCACATGCTATGCGGGTGAAATGATGATACCTTGCCAAGTTTCGACCTTTTTAGAGTTCATTTTGTAGTGATTTTGACTTTCACGGTGATTTAGCTCTGAAAACAAATGAGTAAACGCATCGAAAATAGCAAATTATGTCAGAAAGGGTTTAAAGTTGATGACGTGGATTTGAATTGTGCATCTGAACGCGAAAAAGTACGGAGTTGAACTAAGTTATTAAAATATTGAATAGCCGGTGTAACAGATGAGTTTTCGTCCGAAACCCAGATACTTTGAAAAAGATTGTCCACTTTTGTATACGAAGTGCATCCAGTTTTTGTCGTAACCCTCTCTACTTTTTTGCACATGCTATGCGGGTGAAATGATGATACCTTGC
>NC_057795.1:297462178-297464051 GCF_018294505.1 Triticum aestivum | reverse complement strand
AATAGCCGGTGTAACAGATGAGTTTTCGTCCGAAACCCAGATAATTTGAAAAAGATTGTCCAGTTTTGTATACGAAGTGCATCCAGTTTTTGTCGTAACCCTCTCTACTTTTTTGCACATGCTATGCGGGTGAAATGATGATACCTTGCGAAGTTTCAACCTTTTCAGAGTTCATTTTGTAGTGCTTTTCACTTTCACGGTGATTTAGCTCTGAAAACAAATGAGTAAATGCATCGAAAATAGCAAATTATGTGAGAAAGGCTTGAAAGTTGATGACGTGGATTTGAATTGTGCATCTGAACACAAAAAAAGTCCAGAGTTGCACTAAGTTATTAAAATATTGAATAGCCGGCGTAACAGATGAGTTTTCGTCCGAAACCCTGATACTTCGAAAGAGATTGTCCAGTTTGTACACGAAGTGCTTCTAGTTTTTGCCGTAACACTCTCTACTTTTTAGCACATGCTATGCGGGTGAAATGATGATACCTTGCCAAGTTTCGACCTTTTTAGAGTTCATTTTGTAGTGATTTTGACTTTCACGGTGATTTAGCTCTGAAAACAAATGAGTAAACGCATCGAAAATAGCAAATTATGTCAGAAAGGGTTTAAAGTTGATGACGTGGATTTGAATTGTGCATCTGAACGCGAAAAAGTACGGAGTTGAACTAAGTTATTAAAATATTGAATAGCCGGTGTAACAGATGAGTTTTCGTCCGAAACCCAGATACTTTGAAAAAGATTGTCCACTTTTGTATACGAAGTGCATCCAGTTTTTGTCGTAACCCTCTCTACTTTTTTGCACATGCTATGCGGGTGAAATGATGATACCTTGCAAAGTTTCAACCTTTTCAGAGTTCATTTTGTAGTGCTTTTCACTTTCACGGTGATTTAGCTCTGAAAACAAATGAGTAAATGCATCAAAAATAGCAAATTATGTCAGAAAGGCTTGAAAGTTGATGACGTGGATTTGAATTGTGCATCTGAACACAAAAAAAGTCCGGAGTTGCACTAAGTTATTAAAATATTGAATAGCCGGTGTAACAGATGAGTTTTCGTCCGAAACCCTGATACTTCGAAAGAGATTGTCCAGTTTGTACACGAAGTGCATCTAGTTTTTGCCGTAACACTCTCTACTTTTTAGCACATGCTATGCGGGTGAAATGATGATACCTTGCCAAGTTTCGACCGTTTCAGAGTTCATTTTGTAGTGATTTTGACTTTCACGGTGATTTAGCTCTGAAAACAAATGAGTAAACGCATCGAAAATAGCAAATTATGTCAGAAAGGGTTTAAAGTTGATGACGTGGATTTGAATTGTGCATCTGAACACGAAAAAGTATGGAGTTGAACTAAGTTATTAAAATATTGAATAGCCGGTGTAACAGATGAGTTTTCGTCCGAAACCCAGATACTTTGAAAAAGATTGTCCACTTTTGTATATGAAGTGCATCCAGTTTTTGTCGTAACCCTCTCTACTTTTTTGCACATGCTATGCGGGTGAAATGATGATACCTTGCAAAGTTTCAACCTTTTCAGAGTTCATTTTGTAGTGCTTTTCACTTTCACGGTGATTTAGCTCTGAAAACAAATGAGTAAATGCATCGAAAATAGCAAATTATGTCAGAAAGGGTTGAAAGTTGATGACGTGGATTTGAATTGTGCATCTGAACACAAAAAAAGTCCGGAGTTGAACTAAGTTATTAAAATATTGAATAGCCGGTGTAACATATGAGTTTTCGTCCGAAACCCTGATACTTCAAAAGAGATTGTCCAGTTTGTAAACGAAGTGCATCTAGTTTTTGCCGTAACACTCTCTACTTTTTTGCACATGCTATGCGGGTGAAATGTTGATACCTTTCCAAGTTTCGACATT
>NC_057795.1:297461483-297461918 GCF_018294505.1 Triticum aestivum | reverse complement strand
AGAGTTCATTTTGTAGTGATTTTGACTTTCACGGTGATTTAGCTCTGAAAACAAATGAGTAAACGCATCGAAAATAGCAAATTATGTCAGAAAGGGTTTAAAGTTGATGACGTGGATTTGAATTGTGCATCTGAACGCGAAAAAGTACGGAGTTGAACTAAGTTATTAAAATATTGAATAGCCGGTGTAACAGATGAGTTTTCGTCCGAAACCCAGATACTTTGAAAAAGATTGTCCACTTTTGTATACGAAGTGCATCCAGTTTTTGTCGTAACCCTCTCTACTTTTTTGCACATGCTATGCGGGTGAAATGATGATACCTTGCGAAGTTTCAACCTTTTCAGAGTTCATTTTGTAGTGCTTTTCACTTTCACGGTGATTTAGCTCTGAAAACAAATGAGTAAATGCATCGAAAATAGCAAATTATGTCAGAAA
>NC_057795.1:297459396-297461200 GCF_018294505.1 Triticum aestivum | reverse complement strand
GAAAGTTGATGACGTGGATTTGAATTGTGCATCTGAACACAAAAAAAGTCCGGAGTTGCACTAAGTTATTAAAATATTGAATAGCCGGTGTAACAGATGAGTTTTCGTCCGAAACCCTGATACTTCGAAAGAGATTGTCCAGTTTGTACACGAAGTGCATCTAGTTTTTGCCGTAACACTCTCTACTTTTTTGCACATGCTATGCGGGTGAAATGATGATACCTTTCCAAGTTTCGGCCTTTTCAGAGTTCATTTTGTAGTGATTTTGACTTTCACGGTGATTTAGCTCTAAAAACAAATGAGTAAACGCATCGAAAATAGCAAATTATGTCAGAAAGGGTTTAAAGTTGATGACATGGATTTGAATTGTGCATCTGAACACGAAAAAGTATGGAGTTGAACTAAGTTATTAAAATATTGAATAGCCGGTGTAACAGATGAGTTTTCGTCCGAAACCCAGATACTTTGAAAAAGATTGTCCACTTTTGTATACGAAGTGCATCCAGTTTTTGTCGTAACCCTCTCTACTTTTTTGCACATACTATGCGGGTGAAATGATGATATCTTGCGAAGTTTCAACCTTTTCAGAGTTCATTTTGTAGTGCTTTTCACTTTCACGGTGATTTAGCTCTGAAAACAAATGAGTAAATGCATCGAAAATAGCAAATTATGTCAGAAAGGGTTGAAAGTTGATGACGTGGATTTGAATTGTGCATCTGAACACAAAAAAAGTCCGGAGTTGCACTAAGTTATTAAAATATTGAATAGCCGGTGTAACAGATGAGTTTTCGTCCGAAACCCCAATACTTCGAAAGAGATTGTCCAGTTTGTACACGAAGTGCCTCTAGTTTTTGCCGTAACACTCTCTACTTTTTTGCACATGCTATGCGGGTGAAATGATGATACCTTCCCAAGTTTCGACCTTTTCAGAGTTCATTTTGTAGTGATTTTGACTTTCACGATGATTTAGCTCTGAAAACAAATAAGTAAACGCATCGAAAATAGTAAATAATGTCAGAAAGGGTTTAAAGTTGATGACGTGGATTTGAATTGTGCATCTGAACACGAAAAAGTACGGAGTTGAACTAAGTTATTAAAATATTGAATAGCCGGTGTAACAGATGAGTTTTCGTCTGAAACACAGATACTTTGAAAAAGATTGTCCACTTTTGTATATGAAGTGCATCCAGTTTTTGTCGTAACCCTCTCTACTTTTTTGCACATGCTATGCGGGTGAAATGATGATACCTTGCGAAGTTTCAACCTTTTCAGAGTTCATTTTGTAGTGCTTTTCACTTTCACGGTGATTTAGCTCTGAAAACAAATGAGTAAATGCATCGAAAATAGCAAATTATGTCAGAAAGGGTTGAAAGTTGATGACGTGTATTTGAATTGTGCATCTGAACACAAAAAAAGTCCGGAGTTGCACTAAGTTATTAAAATATTGAAGAGCCGGTGTAACATATGAGTTTCCGTCCGAAACCCTGATACTTCGAAAGAGATTGTCCAGTTTGTACACGAAGTGCATCCAGTTTTTGCCGTAACACTCTCTACTTTTTAGCACATGCTATGCGGGTGAAATGATGATACCTTGCCAAGTTTCGACCTTTTCAGAGTTCATTTTGTAGTGATTTTGACTTTCACGGTGATTTAGCTCTGAAAACAAATGAGTAAACGCATCGAAAATAGCAAATTATGTCAGAAAGGGTTTAAAGTTGATGACGTGGATTTGAATTGTGCATCTGAACACGAAAAAGTATGGAGTTGAACTAAGTTATTAAAATATTGAATAGCCGGTGTAACA
>NC_057795.1:297457680-297459386 GCF_018294505.1 Triticum aestivum | reverse complement strand
AAAAAAAGTCCGGAGTTGTACTAAGTTATTAAAATATTAAATAGCCGGTGTAACAGATGAGTATTCGTCGGAAACCCTGATACTTCGAAAGAGATTGTCCAGTTTGTACACGAAGTGCAACCAGTTTTTGCCGTAACACTCTCTACTTTTTTGCACATGCTATGCGGGTGAAATGATGATACCTTGCCAAGTTTCGACCTTTTCAGAGTTCATCTTGTAGTGATTTTGACTTTCACGGTGATTTAGCTCTGAAAACCAATGAGTAAATGCATCGAAAATGGCAAATTATGTCAGAAAGGGTTTAAAGTTGATGACGTGGATTTGAATTGTGCATCTGAACGCGAAAAAGTACGGAGTTGAACTAAGTTATTAAAATATTGAATAGCCGGTGTAACAGATGAGTTTTCGTCTGAAACACAGATACTTTGAAAAAGATTGTCCACTTTCGTATATGAAGTGCATCCAGTTTTTGTCGTAACCCTCTCTACTTTTTTGCACATGCTATGCGGGTGAAATGATGATACCTTGCGAAGTTTCAACCTTTTCAGAGTTCATTTTGTAGTGCTTTTCACTTTCACGGTGATTTAGCTCTGAAAACAAATGAGTAAATGCATCGAAAATAGCAAATTATGTCAGAAAGGGTTGAAAGTTGATGACGTGTATTTGAATTGTGCATCTGAACACAAAAAAAGTCCGGAGTTGCACTAAGTTATTAAAATATTGAATAGCCGGTGTAACATATGAGTTTCCGTCCGAAACCCTGATACTTCGAAAGAGATTGTCCAGTTTGTACACGAAGTGCATCCAGTTTTTGCCGTAACACTCTCTACTTTTTAGCACATGCTATGCGGGTGAAATGATGATACCTTGCCAAGTTTCGACCTTTTCAGAGTTCATTTTGTAGTGATTTTGACTTTCACGGTGATTTAGCTCTGAAAACAAATGAGTAAACGCATCGAAAATAGCAAATTATGTCAGAAAGGGTTTAAAGTTGATGACGTGGATTTGAATTGTGCATCTGAACACGAAAAAGTATGGAGTTGAACTAAGTTATTAAAATATTGAATAGCCGGTGTAACATATGAGTTTCCGTCGGAAACCCTGATACTTTGAAAAAGATAGTCCAGTTTTGTACACGAAGTGCATCCAGTTTTTGCCGTAACACTCTCTACTTTTTTGCACATGCTATGCG
This sequence comes from Triticum aestivum, assembly GCF_018294505.1. Taxonomy (NCBI): domain Eukaryota; kingdom Viridiplantae; phylum Streptophyta; class Magnoliopsida; order Poales; family Poaceae; genus Triticum; species Triticum aestivum. Next base: position 297,458,194 of record NC_057795.1, on the reverse strand, counting down.
GGTGAAATTATGATACCTTGCCAAGTTTCGACCTTTTCAGAGTTCATTTTGAGTGATTTTGACTTTCATGGTGATTTAGCTCTGAAAACAAATGAGTAAACGCATCAAAAATAGCAAATTATATCAGAAAGGGTTGAAAGTTGATGACGTGGATTTGAATTGTGCATCTGAACGAAAAAAAGTCCGGAGTTGTACTAAGTTACTAAAATAATGAATAGCCCGTGTAACGTATGAGTTTTTGTCCGAAACCCTGATACTTTGAAAAAGATTGTCCAGTTTTGTACACGAAGTGCATCCAGTTTTTGCCTAACCCTCTCTACTTTTTTGCACATGCTATGCGGTTGAAATGATGATACCTTGCCAAGTTTCAACCTTTTCAGGGTTCATTTTGTAGTGCTTTTCACTTTCACGATCATTTAGCTCTGAAAACAAATGAGTAAACGCATCAAAAATAGCAAATTATATCAGAAAGGTTTGAAAGTTGATGATGTGGATTTGAATTGTGCATCTGAAC
>NC_057795.1:297456590-297457670 GCF_018294505.1 Triticum aestivum | reverse complement strand
AAAAAAAGTCCGGAGTTGTACTAAGTTATTAAAATATTAAATAGCCGGTGTAACAGATGAGTATTCGTCGGAAACCCTGATACTTCGAAAGAGATTGTCCAGTTTGTACACGAAGTGCAACCAGTTTTTGCCGTAACACTCTCTACTTTTTTGCACATGCTATGCGGGTGAAATGATGATACCTTGCCAAGTTTCGACCTTTTCAGAGTTCATCTTGTAGTGATTTTGACTTTCACGGTGATTTAGCTCTGAAAACCAATGAGTAAATGCATCGAAAATGGCAAATTATGTCAGAAAGGGTTTAAAGTTGATGACGTGGATTTGAATTGTGCATCTGAACGCGAAAAAGTACGGAGTTGAACTAAGTTATTAAAATATTGAATAGCCGGTGTAACAGATGAGTTTTCGTCTGAAACACAGATACTTTGAAAAAGATTGTCCACTTTCGTATATGAAGTGCATCCAGTTTTTGTCGTAACCCTCTCTACTTTTTTGCACATGCTATGCGGGTGAAATGATGATACCTTGCGAAGTTTCAACCTTTTCAGAGTTCATTTTGTAGTGCTTTTCACTTTCACGGTGATTTAGCTCTGAAAACAAATGAGTAAATGCATCGAAAATAGCAAATTATGTCAGAAAGGGTTGAAAGTTGATGACGTGTATTTGAATTGTGCATCTGAACACAAAAAAAGTCCGGAGTTGCACTAAGTTATTAAAATATTGAATAGCCGGTGTAACATATGAGTTTCCGTCCGAAACCCTGATACTTCGAAAGAGATTGTCCAGTTTGTACACGAAGTGCATCCAGTTTTTGCCGTAACACTCTCTACTTTTTAGCACATGCTATGCGGGTGAAATGATGATACCTTGCCAAGTTTCGACCTTTTCAGAGTTCATTTTGTAGTGATTTTGACTTTCACGGTGATTTAGCTCTGAAAACAAATGAGTAAACGCATCGAAAATAGCAAATTATGTCAGAAAGGGTTTAAAGTTGATGACGTGGATTTGAATTGTGCATCTGAACACGAAAAAGTATGGAGTTGAACTAAGTTATTAAAATATTGAATAGCCGGTGTAACA